>NC_092113.1:6827809-6855309 GCF_045679555.1 Salvelinus alpinus | reverse complement strand
CTGTGTGCCTGCGTCCAGTGAGTAGTGTCGTTTTGTAGTAGGAGTTTTTTGCACTCTCAATAAGCCACAGTGTGTACAATGTGTACAAATAACACTTGTAATAACACTACTTATATCGCTAGTTATACTACTGTTACCTTTCTACTAATAAAAAAGATATTAAACATTTGTTTTTGTGTATTTATGGGCTTACCATTTTGTTTGTTTAGCAGTAGCTGTGTTTCCAAACCTGTCTGATGAATTTCATGGGGGGGCAACTGGTGCCTGTGTGTCTGTGGCGGAGGCGTGAAGCCTGTTTTTGCCTGCGCGTCACACGGGTGTGCCACGCTTGTTGGGGCAACGTACGACGTCAGACTTCGTTTTCCGCAAATGATGGCATTCCGACCCCTTCTTAGTCTGTTGATGCTGATCTATCAGTGTGTGTGTGTGTGTGTGTTCATGTGCCCACGTGCGCGCCGTGCATGTGTGCGCATGTATACATGTGTGTGTGTTTACATGTATCCGACTAATAGCTTTAGGCGCACTACCATCGAAAAAGTGACTTGCAATTCTCAAACAAGAACATCTCTGGCATAACAACTCCAACTATAGCACTGCCTGTGTCTCCTCTGTCCTCTTAGTAGTGTGACACCAGTCGAGTTCCTAGGCTGTCTCTCCTGCCATGCACACACACACACACACACACACACACTCACACAAGCTAGTTCCTGGGCTGTCTCCTCTGCCCCTCGTTGTACCAGTAATTAATTACAGATTAAATTAGAGCTCCTGAGTGCTTCCTCATACTGCTCCGCTGCTCTGGAGGAGTGATGGGAGGGCACAGGGACACGGGCTGAGATGCTCTGAGGCCTTGGATGATTAGAACAGAACACCTCCACTTCCATCCTTCCATTCACAGAGTTCCGCCGTGGAGAGACAGAGACAGAACACAGGGAGAGGAGGATGATCTCTGGATTAGTTTAATTAGTTCGAAATGACCCCCTGGATTAATGATTGACAATCAGGACAGGAAGTGTGTGTGGGGGGGCTTGTCTGTGTGTCTGTGTGTGTTTCTGTCTATCTCTGTGTGTGGGAGCGCATCTGTGTGTTTTCGTGGATGGAGGATGAGTAGCCTGGTCCCAGATTTTCATGTGATTTAGCCAACTATGATAGTCAGACATATTGGCTACGGTAAACGCGCATACAGATCTGGGACCAGGAAAAAGGATGAGGGGCTCACAAATTAAAAAGGAACAGGGTAGTCTGGAAATGGGTGGCATTTGGCTATGGTAGTGAAGGTTTGAGTAAGAAGCCACAATATTGACAACAGTAGGGGAGGTTGTGAAGGGTGCTTGGTAGGAACGCCATATCCCACGTAGTATATACATACCCAAGGACCTTGTGCTGTCTGATCAGCTAGTGATGCTGCTGAAACCTGACGCTACTGGTTTCATGTCGTTCCCTGACTGCCTGCCTAGCTGCCTTTCCACTGGCTTATGTGAGAGCAGAGCGAGGTGAGTTGGCATGATCAGTGTTGAAGAGCTGCCTCCTAAATACTGACTGTTCGCTCCGTGCGGACCTGGCTTTCTGACGGCTCCCCGCCATGCACAGAGCCACGGGACTCATACACTCATTAACATCAATGCTATCTGACCTGATTCGCAGGATGATAGCGACAGAGGAGGTTTTTCGGTGTCAGTTGAAAGAAATGGACTTTTAACTTATCGCCAATTACTATTCGAAGAAGGATATCTACATTTTCTGTAATTAGAGGGAAGAGGAGAAGAGGGAAGAGGAGTGCAAAGATAATAGGTGAGAAATATATATACACAACCGTGTATATCCCCCCTCAATCGAACACCGCAACGGCTCTCAGGAAACTACATTGGACTTTGTGCAAACTGGAAACCGCATATCCTGAGGTCACATTTTTTTGTAGCTGGGGATTTTAACCCTTTGATGCATACAATCACATAATTGTGATCATTGTCGAGTGGTCCCTGTATTTGGAACAGTAGCAACAGAACGTATGATCCACCAAACGTGTCTAAACAGCATTGCTGTCTGAAAAGCATCCAAACGATGCTTTGTACTGATGTGAAATAAAGGTCTTCACTACTTTATTCTTAAATTTGATATTTTATTGTAAAAGATAAATGCGAACTTCATCATCCAAACATCACGCGGAACACATCCACAGCCAAACTAATTCCATAAACCAGTCTAAATAACATGTTTCACTGACAAAAAAACGAAACATAAGTTGGCAACCTAATAGGTAGACTTGTTTACAATGTACCACAGGTCTGCTGAGCACAAGGGAGAAATGTAATATTGTTTAGAAAGGAGATGCATGTCAGCTAAGCTAACAGCAGCTAAATTCTTTGTGATGGCAGCCATGTTTGACATCGAAAACTCCCTAGTCCCATTCACTATGAGACGCAAATAAACAAAGTCAGTCAAAAATGGCTGCGCCCATTGCCAGACAAATTTTAACTTAGTTTCGGCCACTTTTCAGCATATTACAAATCTTCGATGTAGTTGGTACGGTGTATACAAGAACCGGAGCACATGACTTGACAAGTCATTTACAGTTTTTGACAAATCACAAAGCAAATATAATCTTATCACTTCACAGATCATCACCCCAAATACAAGCCTACTGCCTAGCCCAGGGGTGGACAACCCTGTCCTCGATCCAACTTTTTGGCTCGAGGGCCACATTGGGATTTTGAAATTCAACGGAGGGACGCATTTTTGGGGGGACAAATTGTTTGTTAAAATCCATTTGCGGGGGACTCCCGAGTGGCTCACTGCATCGCCGTGCTTGAGGTGTCACTACAGACCCGGGTTTGATTCCCAGGCTGTGTGTCATAGCTGGCCATGACTGGGAGACCCATGAGGCGGCACACAATTGTCCCAGCGTCGTCCAGGTTAGCAGAGGGTTTGGCAGGCTGAGATTTCCTTGTCCCATCGCGCTTTAGCGACACCTGTGGCAGGGCGGGCGCATGCACGCTGACACCCATTGGCCTAGCCTAACCGTAGCACAGAAGCTAAACAGGGTTGCCAGATTTGGCAAATGTTTTTTTGGGGAAACCATTTTAGGGGTTTTGTGTGTGTGTGTGTGTGGGGGGGTTAAACATAATTTGTGGGGGATTTCAAGTCCATGGGGGTGTAAACATGGAGGAAGGTATCGTGGTTGGATAAGAAGCAGGAAATATTGATATGCTGGGGATTTATCAATAAATGAGGGAGCAAACACAGGAGAAGTTTATAAGCTAAATAAAAATAAAACCCCTTTTAAGGAGGTCTGAGTTGGTAACCCTGCGTAACGATAGTTACAATCTAAGTCAATCAAATTTTCCCTCCCTTCACCTCGTTTTGTTATAAACTCTTTGGTCTGACAGACAACCAGAATGCATTGTATGATGTCAACAAACATGGCGCCACACATAGCTGGCATTTAGCTTAGCATTAGCTCATCATAACCAATACAACCTTCCAAAAAGTATTTTACACACATTATAAGTGTCCATTACAATTTATGCAAGAATCAGATCGTTTTTTACCAGTACTTGAAAACGTGAATAAAACAGTAAATACATTATGCTCCATACATATGGTGTGCTACATTAGAAACAACAACACAATATACAGAATCTATATTGATAATAAGGCACTTACTTTGATAGGACGAACACATGTCCAAAATTATTATTAGTAAGGAAAACAACAATGAAGGCAATGCGGGCACCAGCCGGAAAATGTGCCAGGGGGAAATAGTTTGTGCAAGTTATTTTCTGACTGGAGATGCGCAAATGTCTGCTTCAGTATTCTCTTTCACAGGCGGTTAGCCGTTGGTTGGCTTATGCCAAAGCAAAGATGGCGCAGAGATGGTCGCCTCACTTCGAGTCCTTAGGGAAACTATGCAGTATTTTTTTTTTCATGTATTATTTCTTACATTGTCAGCCCAGAAAATCTGAAGTATTACATACAGTAAAGTATTTCATACAGCCGGGAGGAACTATTGGATATAAAAGCGATGTCAACTTACCAACATTATGACCAGGAATATGACTTTCCTGAAGTGGATTCTTTGGTCGGACCACCACCCAGGACATTGGATCTAATCCCAGAGGCCATGCGTCACGCTGACAGAAACAAACATCTCTCTGGTAAGAAGAAGGGTGGGGGTGTACACTTCATGATTAACGACTCATGGTGTAATCATAACAACATACAGGAACTCAAGTCCTTCTGTTCACCTGACCTAGAATTTCTTACAATCAAATGCTGACCACATTATCTCCCAAGAGAATTCTCTTTGATTATAGTCACAGCCGTGCATATCTCCCCAAGCAGATACCTTGACGGCCCTCGAAGAACTTCACTGGACTCTATGTAAACTGGAAACCATCTATCCTGAGGCTGCATTTATTGTAGCTTGGGATTTTAACAAAACTAATTTGAGAACAAGGCAACGTAAATTCTATCAGCACATTGACTGCAGCACTCGCGCGGCCAATATGCTGGACAACTGCTACTCTAACTTCCACCATGCACACAAGGCACTCCCCCCGCCCTCCCTTCGGCAAATCTGACCACGACTCCATTTTGCTCCTATCGTCCTACAGGCAGAAATTCAAACAGGATGTACCCATGACTAGAACCATTCAATGCTGGTTTGACCAATTGGAATCCACGCTTCAAGATTGTTTTGATTCTGCGGACTGGGAAATGTTCTGGGAAGCCTCAGAGAATAACATAGATTTATACGCTGACTCGGTGAGTCAGTTTATAAGGAAGTGCATTGGAGATGTTGTACCCACTGTGACTATTAAAACTTACCCTAACCAGAAACCTTGGATAGATGGCGGCATTCGTGCAAAACTGAAAGTGCAAACCATCGCATTCAACCATGGAAAGATTTCTGGGAATATGGCAGAATATAAACAGTGTAGTTATTCCCTCCGCGAGGCAATCAAAAAAGCAAAATGTCGGTATAGGGACAAAGTGGAGACGCAATAGAACGGCTCAGACACGAGACGTATGTGGCAGATCTACAGGCAATTACGGACAACAAAAAGAAAACCAGCTACGTCACGGACACCGACGTCTTGCTTCCAGACAAACTAAACACCTTCTTTGCCTACTTTGAGGATAATACAGTGACACCAACGCGACCCGCTACCAAGAACTGCGGGCCCCCCTCTCCTAGCCAAGGATCATATCACCTCCACCTTACCTGCCACTCTACCCATAGGCTTCTGAGCCCAAGTCCCCCCCCCCCCCAAATATTGTGCCGTTATACAATACATAGCCTACTGCATATTACGCATGGCAGAAAAACATACAACAAAACTGATTTAAGATGTCTTTGGTACATAATTGGTCTAGCCTATACGCCAATATTAAACACATTTGAGTAATCGCCTTTGAGTGTGGACTGTATTATTATGCATGTTGAATGGTTACCAAAATGTATACCCAGGAGCCTGGGAGAGAACGATTCATTGATTGTGGAGGTCGATTTCGAATCGCCTAGTAATAGTGATTTTTACAAATATTTTCATTATTAATTGGGTGACATTACCTTTAGCTATACAGAATATCTCAGCACCGTGCGTTTTCATCTCCTCCTCTCTCTCCTTTGTTGCTTTCTCGAGCGCGTGGAGGGGCTGTCAACGGTTTCGTGAAATATGTTTTGTTGCGAAAACATGTTACTGTCGATGTTGCCGAAGCGAGAGGATGCTCCTCAAAGAGTGGTTGATGCATGGAGTGAAATAAGTGTTTTTATATATTATTTTTTATTTATTCTCAGATGCTCATACTAAGCACATGCTCAGCAATGAAACCGAGGTAGCACACGGCCCCCATTCGCTATTTGAGTGCATACAGATAACATGTATTTTTACCCCTTCCCTAATTCCTGCCCATTTGATAAATGGGCCATTCTAAATCAAAACCAATGTTACATATTAGTTAAGACAAGATAAAATTGAGAATAGTCTGATGGGTGAAAATACGATCAGTTGATGAGAGAACTGCTGTGCAGCCTGAGGCAAGGAACAGAGCTCAAGCTTTCTCTGCTACTTTCTCAAATCATCAGAAGCCTATAGTCGCATCATGTTTTTGATTTCTAAGACATTGTAAGGTTTGTATTATTCACAACCAACGTTGCCAAATAGCTCTAAATCTAGCGTACAGGACCTGTTTCAAACGATCACTTTTACGCTCAACATAGCCACTTCGTACGTGCACTCACTCCAGAATGGGGGAAAAAATCCTTCCTATTTTAGTTCGATCATATTCTTCTTACTTTAAAATCATATAATATAAAATAATGGCACGGGACTTACAAGCATATCTTGTTAGCTAAATGAACAAGCCTACAGCCTATGGCATAGAGCATAGCCAGATAACTCATATTCTGTTCTTCGGAAATACATTTTCTTTATATCATAATGTTCCTTTAAACCTGACTAAAATAAATAATGGATTTATTGTGATGGTGTATATTCAGTTGATTTGTTACACTATTTTAAATGAAGATGTTGCAGAGGTGCAAATCAGCTGATTTATCTGCAGCTTGTACACATGGAGGCCTGGAGACACTTAACGTGTTTATGTTCATTAACGGGTCAATTACCGTGAGACCGGCAGTCTTTTGCATAACAATAACCGGCTGACAAAATGTCCTGACCCCGACAGCCTTAGGCGTGACCCTGGACAACACCCTGTCGTTCTCTGCAAACATCAACAGCGGTGACTCGCTCCTGCAGGTTCATGTGCTACAACATTGGTAGAGTACGATCCTAAGTACGATCCTAAGTACGATCCTAAGTACGATCCTACCTCACACAGGATGTGGAGCATCTCCTAATCCAGGCACTTGTCATCTCCCTTCTGGACTACTGCAACTCGCTGTTGGCTGGGCTCCCCGCTTTTGCCATCAAACCCCTGCAACTTATCCAGAATGCTGCAGGCCGCCTGGTTTTCAACCTTCCCAAGTTCTCCCATCTCACCCTACTCCTCTGCACACTCCACTGGCTTCTAGTCAAAGCTCGCATCATCTTCAAGACCATGGTGCTTGCCTATGGAGCAGCAAGGGGAACTGCCCCTCCCTACCTTCAGGCTATGCTCAAACCCTACACCCCCAACACCTCTGCTCTCTTGGCCTTCCCACCCCTACGGGAGGGTGGCTCTCTCTCAGCCCAGTCCTGAACTAACACTCACACAAAGCTCTGACTTTGCTGATAGATCTTTCATTGTGGAAAAGGGTACTTACTATGCCTTTGATATGTGGTTGTCCCACCTAACTATCTTAAGATCAATGCAATAACTGTAAGTCGCTCTGGATAAGAGTGTTTGCTAAAGAACTCAAATGTTTAAAAAAAAGAAAGAAAGAAAAAAAAGGTCAACATAATGACGGGGCAGTGGAGGCTGGTTTAGCTCACTTGGAGAGCCGCTTCTCTCCAGCTGGAGGTGGAGTGGGAAAGCAGGCTTGGACACAGGGGAGGACATCCCTAGATCTGTAAGAGGAGGAGGAGGAGGAGCTGTGAGCTCATTATCTCTGTATTATGAAGTGAATCTACTGCCAGGCTGCGGTTATTTACTCAGCAATCAGTCTGTTCTGCAGTCCATTTGTGGTAAAATTGCTACTGGATATTACTAATTTGTAAACTTACTTTCTTCAATCCCATAAGTCAAAAATTGGACAAATAGACATATTGGAAGGTTCCAATTACAGTAGCGATTGATTGACCAAATGTTTCAAATACTTGATATGTTTAAAAATATCAAAGAGGAGTACATGAATGAATATACTTGTTGTGCTGTTAACATGTTTTTTTCTCTTGTTTGTGTTTCCCAGGTCCAGGAGTGGCTCTGTCTCAACTGCCAGATGCAGAGGGCGTTGGGCATTGACATGACCACCGCACGATCCAAGAGCCAGCAGCAGATCCACTCTCCATCCCACCAAGCCAAACCCATTGTCCAGCCATCACCTGTTCATCCAGCCCAGCTAAAATCCCATCCCCAGCCCCCACTTCAGTCTTTACCCCACCCCCAGCCCCAGCCCCAGGCCCAACCCTATGGTCAAACTCAGCCCCAGGCCCAGCCCTACGGTCAATCCCAGCCACAGTCCTTTGGCCAAACTCAGCCCCAGGCCCAGCCCTACGGTCAATCCCAGCCACAGTCCTTTGGCCAAACTCAGTCCCAGCCCTATGGTCAATCCCAGCCTCAGCAACAGCCCTACAGCCAAACTCAGCCCCAACCCTATGGTCAATCCCAGCCCTATGGGCAGTCCCAGCAACAGCTCTATGGTCAATCCCAGCCCCAACAACAGCCCTACGGCCAAAACCAGCCCCAGCAACAGCCCTTTGGCCAAACCCAGCCTCAAGCCAACCCCCAGGCTCAGCATCAGCCACAGCCCTCCCCTGGCCTACAGAGACACCCTGTTGCCGGCTCAGCCTCCCTGCCCGGGTCTTCGACAAGCTCTCCCCAGCACATCCCATATGGCCAGAGAGGGCCTGGAGGTCCCGGCCAGCCCCGGATACCCCACCCTGGGGCAGTCCCCCTGGTGGGCATGGCCAAGGCTCCCTCCCAGCCAGACCTGGGCAGAGGCACACCGATGCACCAGGGCGGCCGCCAGGCTGCCAGCGCTGGCTCCTCCCCCGCACATCGACCCTCCGCACCCCAGGGGCAGCCCCCCCAGGACGGCCTGACCAAACTGTTTGGCTTTGGGGCGTCGCTCCTCAACCAAGCGGCCAGCACCCTGGCATCTGTGGACCCCCTCTCAGGGCCACCGTCCTCCCAGCCCTCCACTGCCAGGGGTGGACCTGCCAATAAACAAGAAGGACCTCCTGGTGCTAAACCTTTCCAGACAGGTGGCCCGCATGCACCCCAAATGGGTGGCCTCCATGCACCAACTCAGAAAGGGCCCCAACAGCAGCAGTCGCCTGCACATCAACACAAGGGGCCACAGCAGCAGCAAGGGTCTCCCCTCAAACAGCAGCAGCAGCCGGCGGCCAGACAGGAGCCTGCTCCCAAGCCTGTGGAGCCTGAGAAGCCCAAAGTCAACTGCCCCCTGTGTAAGACGAAGCTCAACATCGGCAGTACAGCCGAGCCGCCCAACTACACCTCCTGCACCCAGTGCCACGCCCAAGTGTGCAACCTGTGCGGATTCAACCCCGCGCCTCACCTGGAGGTAAGCAAGACTTTCCCTTCTTCCACATACTCTACCTCCTCTCTCACCCTTTCTATCTGTTTCTATTCCCCTCTCTCTCTCTCTCCCTGCCTCTCAGTCACGTTTCTCTCTTCTTCCAACTGTCAATTGCGCATTGTGTCCCTTCCAGGGAGTGTGGCTTGTATCTCATCTCGAGCTCAACAGCATAGCGTCACCACATAGTGGTGCGATCTCGCGGTAATATCCTCCTCCCTTTCTCTCTCTCTTTCTCTCGCAGTCTCACTCACTCTGTCTGTCTGTCTCTCTCTCTCTCTCTTTCTCTCTCTCTCTCTCTCTCTCTCTCTCTCTCTCTCTCTCTCTCTCTCTCTCTCTCTCTCTCTCCTTCTCTCCCCCTCTTATTGCCCTTGATCCTTCACTGAGAGGTGTGCTCCTGTTTGTCATTACTTTGTGAATAATGCGGCTCGACCAAACTTATTTACAGCAATCACACCTTGACAGTGTCGCGGCAGGTCAAGCTTTATATCTCTTCCATGCCTGACGCTGCAACAATTCCTTTCTTCTCTTATTTTGCCGTTCCAATTGATAGAGGCAGTTTTTCAACTTTGGCGAGTGGTTCTTCAAGGATACCTGGTTAAAGGGGTGCGTTGTTTTTTCCTCCCATTCATTGGTATTCAAAAGAGTTGTTCCAATCACTGATAATGAAGCCCTTCTTCCCTCTCAGACCTCTTTTCTGTAGATAAGCACACAGAACTTGAAAACACCGCATGTGCATACTAATGATTTGATGGTGGAGTGAGCAATGAAAGGAGCTGGACAGACATAGCTGTTGAGTGGCTTAGTAAAACCCAATTTTTTTATTTTTTTTATTTAACCTTTAGTTAAGAACAAATTATTATTTACAAACCTAACCCGGACAACGCTGGGCCAATTGTGCGCTGCCCTATGGGACTCCCAATCACGGCCGGTTGTGATACAGCCTGGAATCGAACCAGGGTCTGTAGTGACACCTCTGGCATTGAGATGCAGTGCCTTAGACCGCTGCGTCACTCGGGAGCCCCCTAACATCAGGGATGTTCAGTCTCAAGGACTTTTGTGGGTGTACTGTACTTGTCTGGTCTTCTCTTTTCGTTGGATATTTTCGGGGGGAAAACACGGCCTGTGTAACAGTAGCTATACTCTATGGGCCGGCTTCTCGAACACAGATTAAGCCTAGTCCTGGACTAAAATAAATTTTTGAATGGAGATCCATGATTGCGCTTTTTTTTTAGTCTAGGGTTAATCTGTGTCCTGGAACCTGCTGTTATCTCTCATACAACTTATTTATTTGGTAGGCTATACGGTGGTGAAAGCTCTCCTCATTGTCCTAAATACATTAGTGAATCGTCCATAAACGGATGTCAGGTGAGATGTTAACCAAATTGACGAGGGTAAGAAACTGGGTTAGTTGATATTCTCTCCCTCTCTGCAGAAAGCCAGGTCAGAAGTCTTCCTAAATGGGGGTTGAGGAGTCTGGGAAAAAGGTTGAGTAAATCACCATTGTGCATATCTGCAGGTTGCCAATTAAAGGCTGGGAGATGGGAGATGTATTTCTCTATAGCCTCTATGATTCAGGGACGTTCAGGCTTTCGTCTGTGTGTGTGACCAGAATTTAGAATGCTGCCGTTGCAGTGTACCAATCACTGGGTGTTTTTAAGCCTCCCCACTGACTCACAGCCTAGCAGAAGGAACGTCAGAGAAATCAGAAAGCAGCATTTAGATCCCTGGGTTTGAATTCAGACAAACCTACTGGGCGTGTCTTGGTTTATGGGTAGCTTTGTGAAATATGGGGGTCGGGGAAGGCTTGTAAGATGTTTTTAGCTGTCTCAAGTTGCTCTCTGAAACCTGATCATATTTACCTAATATAGGCCTTTGTCATTTCATACAGCTATATCACATTGTTAATCACAATTTCATCCCACGTGCTACCTTGAAATAACTTCATAGTTTGAGTACACAATAGGATTTGAACTCCAAATATATACTGAACAAAAATATAAACGCAACATGTAAAGTGTTTGTCCCATGTTTCATGAGCTGAAATAAAAGATCCCAGAAATGATTAATTCGCACAAAAAAGCTAATTTGTTTACATCTCTTTAAGTGAGCATTTCTCCTTTGCCAAGATAATCCATCCACGTAACAGGTGTGGCATATCAAGAAGTTGATTAAACAGCATGATCATTACACAGGTGCACCTTGTGCTTGTGCAGTTTTGTCAAACAACACAATACCACAGATGTCTCCATTTTTGAGGGAGCGTGCAATTGGCATGCTGACTGCAGGAATATCCACCAAAGAATTTAATGTTAATTTCTCGACCTTAAGCCGCCTCCAATGTCATTTTAAAGAATTTGGCAGGACGTCCAACCGGCTTCACAACCGCAGACCACGTGTAACCATGCCAGCCCAGGACCGTCGTATGGCGTCGTGTGGACGCGCGGTTTACTGATGTCAACGTTATGAACAGAGTGCCCCATGGTGGCAGTGGGGTTATGGTATGGGCAGGCATAAGCTACGGACAATGAACATAATTGCATTCTATCCACCGCTATCACCTCATGTTTCAGCATGATAATGTACGGTCCCATGCCGCAAGGATCTGTACACAATTCCTGGAAGCTGAAATTGTCCCAGTTCTTCCATGGCCTGCATACTCACCAGAAATGTCACACATTGAGCATGTTTGGGATGCTCTGGATCGACGTGTATGACAGTCACACCAGATATTGGCTGGTTTTCTTACCCACAGCCCTACCTTTTTTTTAAGGTATCTGTGACCAACAGATGCATATCTGTATTCCCAGTCATGTGAAATCCATAGATTAGGTCCTAATGAATTTATTTCAATTGACTTTTTTTGTTATATGAACTGTAACTCAGTAAAATCTTTGAAATTGTCGCATGTTGCGTTTATATTTTATTCAGTGTAGATCATGAAACCATTGCTCCTTTCATTTTTTTAAAACATTTTAGTCATTTAGCAGACGCTCTTATCCAGAGCAACTTAAAGTAGTGAGTGCATCCATTTTACATACTTTTCATACTGGTTCCCCGTGGGAATCGAACCCACCACCTGAGCCACACGGGACCCATCTAACAGTAAGTTTTGCAGATCGTATATTAAGCATTGTGCTCCCCAAAGGTGTATGTGAAATGTTGTACAGTACAATGGGTCGATGCCAGAGCCAGCCAGACCTAAAGACAATGGCAGGGCTATAAATAGACCCCAGAGTACAGCCTGAGTGACTGATTGGGGACCAAGATGCGTTGGATCAAGTGATTTACACCGAGAGGAATCCCAGACCATTCATACTGTTAGATCCACATAGACAGAAAGGGGCTGCGGCAGTTTGCTGAATATCGGCTCTTCAGATAAAGGAGGCCAGGAAGCTTTTAAGTGTAGTGGGCCACTGCAGGAGCTTCGGTAGGCTGGCTTTCAGAATCGTGGCTTGTCGTGGCGAGTCACGGCGTGTCGTGGCGTGTTGTGGCGTGTCGTGGTGTGTCGTGGCCTGTCGTGGCCTGTGGCTCCTCAGCACGCCGGAAAAGGATGGAGAGACAGGCTGAGGATGAGATTCTGAAAGGTGCACGCTATAGCTGGGTCACGTGGCCAGTCCAGAGGGAGAGCTGCTTTAGAGGGAGAGATACAGACCAAGAGGGAGCGAGAGGGGGGGGGGGGGGTAGAAAGAAGGGGAGGGAGAGAGGGTAGTGGAACGGATGAGAAGTGAAAAGATGGAAGGGGAGAGAGAGATAAGGAGAGAGGGAGAGAGAGAGAGAGAGAGAGAGAGAGAGAGAGAGAGAGAGAGAAAGAAAAAGGAAAAGAGAGAGAGGTAGAGGGAAGATATACAGATGTATAGTAGGATCTTAATTTGATCCAGTTTGCTACAGCAGGAAAATAATCATGCAGCAACAGGAAACGTGATGTATTACGTGAATTGTAATTAATGGAAATTTTTGTAGGGGTTGATACATTCTTTGTAAGGAAAAACTAACTTCAGAAGCCTTTTTAAACCTCAAATACACTACAAGTTGTACATTTCCTGTTCTCCTGCAACAGGGTGATCGAATTAAGATCCTGCATCTATCTGTATGACGTCTAAAGCAGTGTCTCAGCAGAAAGGAAAGAACGAAAGGGTGGGGGGAACAAAACATGGCAACTTTTCTGAGCTGGGTTGGATTTCTTTAAAAAAAAAAATATTTTGTAACTTTCAAATACTTTTAGCGTTTGCTCTAGTCTACCTCGAGTGCATGACGGCCAGTTTGCAACGGTGTGACTACTCAGGCAAGCTCAATTAAGCCCAGATCAAGTATTTGAAAGGATTTCAAATTGTATTTGAACCCAGGTCTGGAGGGTAGTCAGTGTACAGTACACCGTGCTTCTCTACATATTTAATCGTTCACTATTTATAAAGCACATACCCCCGGTGAATTATTAACCAGCACTCTTCCTCTCTCTCTGCTCCGTCTGTTCGCTGTTCACAAAAAATGGTTGTCACGAGACAAAATGTGGACGTGCACTTTATCAACTCTACCCACGTGCACTTTATCAACCAACGGACCAAGTCTTGGCATCCTCCTCCATTTCATTCAGAATCCTCCCCTTCCAGGCGTGTGAAGATCATTCGCTTATTCACTTGTCTCCTACGCTGTGTTGTTATGAGCTGGACAGTAGGAGATCACAATGGAGCAAGTGTTGCTTGAACGTTCACCGTGGGAGAATTCTCTCGTTGTGGAGCTTTTCATCCTTTTCATTTCCCTCACTAACACCTTCTCTTTTCTCCGCTATCCTTTTCTCTCTTGTGAGAATGAAGGAGAAAAAAAACACTCTCTTCTCTCCTCCTCTGTCTACGCCCATGACTTGAGAGCAATCTTCATTGTACATTCATTCAGATGGTATATTGTGGAAGGGAACCTTTTTTCTCGCTCAGAGTGCCCTTTGGAGGCAGTAGCTCAGTGGAGCCGTGGCTGATGCAGCAGCCAGCCTTCTGCCATGCAGCCTGTAATGAAACATGAAAGGACATGAAAGAGAATAAGACAGAGGACAGGGAGGATGGGACAGTGACGGAAACAAAGCCAGCACTGGGCATCCAGAGGACCGGGATGATGACACACTGTGAATCACACACACACACACACACACACACACACACACACACACACACACACACACACACACACACACACACACACACACACACACACACACACACACACACACACACACACACACACACACACACACACACACACACACACACACACGCACACGCACATGCACATGTGCGCATACGCATCCAGGGATGCACAAAAGCAGGTATGCATACGCACACACATGCATGCATACAGGCGTAGATTTATACACACACACACACAAACACACACACTCCGACTGGCTCATCAGGCCTTGTAGCACACTTCCCTCTCGTTATCAAATATATCCGAGTCGCTCCCAAAGCGACCTTCACTTTATGTTGAGCTGAGAAAACTTCACACCTACACTGTCTTTTTCATCAACTCTCAAGCTATGATAAACCTTTTGGTGCATAACAATGTTGTGTATTTTTTTATGGGAGGTATTGTATTTTTACATTCTCATTTTAGATAATTTTTTTGTCAGATAATGGTAATTTCTTAGACATTTTTGTGCGAGGAATAGACTGTGTTCGTGGTACTGGTAACAAATACATACCAACTACTGTCAGAGTGGCCAGAGAATAGTCAGAGAATACTAGTATAGATTCAAAATCAACTACTTAAATGGCAGTCGTTAGTGGACTCCAGTCTCTAGCTCTGGAACCAGAACAGTAGGTGAGTCAGGGCAATCATGACACACTGTGAATCAAACAAACCTGGAAAGGTTAGTAGCACAATGCGTCCTAAATGGCACCATATTCCATACAAAGTGCACTACTTTTCACCAGGGCCCATAATGGTCAAAAGTGCCATTTTGGACGCAACCTATATGTGGCTGATTGACAGGTAAAATGTTTAATCCACTCTGCAGTCATTAAGTTGCCCAGGGGGAGGGCGCTGCAGGTGGGGGGAATTATGGGACGCAAAGAAAAACTGAATGAGTTCATCATCCAGGAAGTGTCTTGTCTGTCACAAAGGACTTCACAGCTGCCGTCACAAGTGTCCCAACAATTACTCTGTCTCTCACTCACCTGTCTGTGCCTGTGTGTGAAAAATGCCAAGGGGGAGAATACTTCCGCAAGCCACTGTTTGTATGCGCTTGCATATGTATGGGTGTGTGTGTGTGGGGGGGGGGGGGGTTGGGGGGGAGTGCGTGTGTGTGTGTGCATGTGTTGATGCGTGCATTTTTTCAGTGATGCAGCCATCCTGACCTTGTCTGGACACTGTGCTCTGGTAGTCCTAGATTACTTAGCAACCCTGCTCGCACACTTCTTGAAATAGTATTGGTGTGTATCATTTTTTTACTATGGTATTGGTGCTAATATTGTAAGCAACATGCTGTTGCCGTCTGGGCCTCTGCATAACATTAACTACAGCAGTGAGAAAGCCTTTACTGTAGATGTGTGAATGAATGGGTGAACCCCTCCTCTGCCACGTAAGTGTTAACAGGTGGATGTTGACTAGAGGTGTGTGAATCTCAGCGCTAGAAAGGTTAGTAGCGCAGCTAATTAAAAGCCATGGTTGTTACGTGTGTGTGTGTGTGTGTGTGTGTGTGTGTGTGTGTGTGTGTGTTCGCGTGCTTGTGTGTGTTCGCACGTGTACATCTATGTGTGTGCGTCAATGTGTGTGTGCAGGTGTGTGTGTGTGTGTGTGTTTGTGCCTGCGGGGATGAAGGCAGTGGGGACAAGGGGTCAGGGTATACCACAGAGATGATGAGGATTGGTAAAGGTAATTGGTTAGCTTGTTATCTGTACGTAGGTTAGCAGGGCTAGTAGTAGAGGGTATGCTACACTCCTATTTCATCAAGTTGATCAGCTTTACTGACATCTTCCTTAATGACCTTCCACCAGGGCTGCATCTCAAATGGCACCCTGTTCCCTATGTAGTGTACGACTAGTACACATTAGGACAGGGATACTCAAATAGAGATACTGGACATGCATGTATTTTCCTACTTTTAGGATCGCTACTAGAACAATTGGCCAGAGGTTGCTTCTCAATTGGTTAATCCCAAGTCTGAATCAGTCCCTGATTGGAGGGTAAAGAATGAAAATCGTCTGTGCTTCAGACTTTAGAGGAAAGTGGGGGGATGGGGGGATCTCTCTCTCTCTCTCTCTCTCTCTCTCTCTGGTTCGCTCTTACAGATTAGAGTTGTCCTTCTCATAGCTTTTGCTGGTGAGACCTCAGTGATTCACCATGTCCACATGCTCCTCACTGCTCTGTCGATGCAGTCTTCAATCTGTCCCTCCGATATGTTTGTGTTCTCTGCTTGCTGGGCTGCAGGTGGGAGATGTATGACTCACATGGCCAGTGACTAACCAACACAGTGCGCACGCACGCACACACACCACACACCACACACACACACACACACACACACACACACACACACACACACACACACACACACACACACACACACACACACACACACACACACACACACACACACACACACACACACACACACACACACACACACACACACACACACACACACACACACACACACACACACACACACACAGTGTGACATGGAGTATGGATTTGTAATGTGTGCATGTGCATGTGTGTGTTCTGCTAGTTTTAGTCTGTGCCCCCGTGTGCTAGTTCAGCTGTCTTTCACACCTCTCTAAATTGGAAGAATTAGTATCCTGTTGTATCGACTGATCAACAGCTACAGTGCCTTCGGAAGTATTCAAAATTGATATAATTGTCAACGATTTACACAAAATACTCTGTATGTTAAAGTGGAAGAAAAAATGTACTTTTTTTTACGAATGAATGAAAAATTATAAACGCATATCTTGATTAAATAAGTATTCAATATACATGTACTGTATGTTAAAACACATTTGGCAGCAATTACAACTGTGGGTCTTTTTTGGTAAGTCTCTAAGAGCTTTGCAGATCTGGATTGTACAATATTTGCGCATTATAATTTTTTTAATTCTTCAAGCTCTGTCAAATTGGTTGTTGATCATTGCTAGACAGCCAATTTCATGTCTTGCCATAGATTTTCATGCCAATTTAAGTCAAAACTGTAACTAGGCCACTCAGGAACATTCAATGTCATCTTGGTAAGCAAATGTGGCCTTGTATTTTAAGTTATTGTCAATCTGAAAGGTGAATTTGTCTTCCAATGTCTGATGGAAAGCAGACTGAACCAGGATTTTGCCTGTGCTTAGCCTAGCTCCATTCCGTCTCCTTTAATCTTAAAAACCTCCCTAGTCCTGGCCGATGACAAACATAGCCATAACATGATGCAGCCACCACCATGCTTTGGTGGTAGAGTGGTTCTAAGTTATGTGTTGTGTTGGATTTTCCCCAAACATAATGCGTTTAAAAATATATATATATATTTGACTTTAGTGCCTTTAGTGCCTGTTTAGAAATATTTGTATTCTGTACAGGCTTCCTTCTTTTCACTCTGTTATTTAGGTTAGTATTGTGGAGTAACTACAATGTTGTTGATCCATCCTCAGTTTTTTTCTATCACAACCATTAAACTCTGTAACTGTTGAAAAATTACTCTTTGCCTCATGGTGAAATCCCTGAGCAGTTTCTTTCCTCTCCAGCAACTGATTTAGGAAGGAAGCCTTTATCTTTGTAGTGACTGGGTGTATTGATACACCATCTAAAGACTAATGAATAACTTCACCATGCTCAAAAGGATATTCAGTGTTATTTCTTTATCCATCTACCAATCGGTGCCCTTCTTTGCGAGACGTTGGAAAACCTCCCTGGTCTTTGTGGTTGAAAATGTGCTTGACTGAGGCACCCTACAGATAATTGTAGGTGTGTGGTGCAAAGATGGGTTAGTCATACAAAAATCATGTGAAACGTTATTATTGCACACAGAGTGAGTCCATGCAACTTATTATGTGACTTATTAAGGACATTTTTACTCCTGAACTTATTTAGGCTTGCCATAACAAAGGGGGTTAAAAACGTATTGACTCAAGACATTTCAGCTTTTCATTTGAATTTTTTATTTTATTTTTTTAAGTCAAAACACAAAATTCTACTTTGACTTAGATTAGTGACACAAAATCTCAATGTAATCAATATTAAATTAAAGGCTGTAACACAACAAAATGTGGAACAAGTCAAGGGAGTTGAATACTTTCTGAAGGCGCTGTAATAATGTGTTAGCACCCTACACGCACACACACACACACACACACACACACACACACACACACACACACACACACACACACACACACACACACACACACACACACACACACACACACACACACACACACACACACACACACACACACACACACACACACACACACACACACACACACACACACACACACACGCACACGCACACGCAGACGCACACACACACACACACAAACACACATCCCAACACCTCAGAGAAGGAAGGAGCGATATGTCGGTAGGTTTGTAGGTTAGAAATCAGAATGTGTCCGTGTCAGATATGTCTTATTCCCTGATGGTTAAGGTTGGGCTTGGGGCTAAGGGTAATCTGATCCTAAATCTGTGGCTGAGGGCAACATCTATCTCAAGTGTTTTAGAAACGCCGGCAGTCTCCGTAGTGTATTCAATCCTTCATGAGGATGGAGCAGTGCGAGGCAAGTAGCATCAACGTGGCGTTCCATTTTAGACTAATTTACAGCCACACCTCCTACGTCCACACTGCAAACCTCATCAATCACAATGTTCTCCTAGTCAGAGCCATGAATACCTTAACACTGCCACAGATCAAGATAAATCATGTCGAGAGAGAACTAATGATCCTCTGTGTGTGTGTGTGTGTGTGTGTGTGTGTGTCTGTGTGTGTGTCTGTGTGCGTGTGTGTGTATGTTTGTTTGCCTATGTTTGTGTGTGAGTGGTGATATTCATTCATCGGTGATGCTGGCGAATACCAGTCTGGTTTAGACCAATCAGACGAATCAATTCATGTAGTCCACAAAACCAGCTGCATGGCTTGGAAATGGTGTGTGTGAACCTTGGATATGGCGTGTGTCTGTGTGTGTGTATGTGCAGGAAAGTGATCTGTGTCTTTGTATGTAATAATTACCACTATGGATAACTAATCCATCCCACGTGTTAGAGTGTGTGTGTGTGTGTGTGTGTGTGTGTGTGTGTGTGTGTGTGTGTGTGTGTGTGTGTGTGTGTGTGTGTGTGTGTGTGTGTGTGTGTGTGTGTGTGTGTGTGTGTGTGTGTGTGTGTGTGTGTGTGTGTGTGTGTGTGTGTGTGCATGCATGCTTGCTTGCTAATCAATTTTTTTTATTTTAATTTTACGTGTGTAATCCTGCTCTCCGGCACGTGTGTGTGATGAAAGCACTGACAGAAACCCCTGTCCCATTTATACTTCCTTGTCACAGAGAGGCTGGAAATAGACTAGCTGGAAGTATAGAACAGCTGTCACCGTCATGGCTGGGCTTTCACATGGAAGGAAGACTGACTGAGAGAAGAGCTTAAGTCCACAGAGAAAGAAAGAGGGTGAAAAAGCGAGAGGGGGACAGAGAAGGAGAGAGAGGGAGAGGGGGAGAGAGAAAGAGAGAGATAGAGAGAGGGCAAGCACAGTAAGTAACGGAGAGAGAGAGAGAAAACAGTTGAAAGAGAAAGGTAAAGAGAGAGAGAGAAAGAGAGGGAAGGTGCATTAGGAAGAGAGACAGGCCTCATCGGGCAGTATATAATTAGGTCTATATTGGCACACAAAGCAGAGTGCTCCACTGTACATGTGTGTGTGTGTGTTTGTGTGTGTGTGTGTGTGTGTGTGTGTGTGTGTGTGTGTGTGTGTGTGTGTGTGTGTGTGTGTGTGTGTGTGTGTGTGTGTGTGTGTGTGTGTGTGTGTGTGTGTGTGTGTGTGTGTGTGTGTGTGTGTGTGTGTGTGTGTGTGTGTAGCTCACTGAACTGCCTCTGCCAACCGTAAGTACTAGCTTATTATTAGGCCTCACTGTCCATCCTGCCTCAAATGCCTTTTCATTTCTTTCCCTATCTCTCTCTCTCGCTCTCCCACTCTCTAGCTCTCTCCCTCTCTCTCTCCCTGTCTCTCTCTCCCTCTCTCTTGCTCTCCCTCTCTCTCCCTCTCTCTCCCTCTCTCTCTCTCCCTCTCTCTCTCTCCCTCTCTCTCCCTCTCTCTCCCTCTCTCTCTCTGCCTCTCTCTGCCTCTCTCTTTCTCTGACACATGACTGTGCAGAAGGAGATAATTGGGTGTCATTTATGATATGACAAACGTTTGGGAGAGTACAAGAACAGAAATGAAGTGGCAGCGTTAGCCTCATGAATATCGATGATCTGCTAATCTTCTTTCAGCACTTCTGATTGATGTGGATGCTTTGTAGAACGCCTAAAATGGCTTGTGGGTTTTGGAACAGTAACTGCAGAATCCATATGGATTCATGTTGAATTCCAAGGGGTGTGGGACCTTTAACACATCCTGTATCCTAATGGCCATGCTATATCCTAATAAACATCCTCATCCAAATAAAAAGTCCCGTGCCAGAAAGCCCCGTCTGATTGCTCTCCGCCTTCACTCTCACTCTCAGCAGGGCTGACTTGAAGTGTCAGGTTTCAGACCCCACTTTTGCATAGGGAGGGACGTGTCATATTTCCTGACCTCTCCAGACAAAGAATCGATTTGTTCTTCCTCTGAGCGAGTGAGTCCAACTTGGGAGAAGGCAAACGAACATTTGGGTATGTCTATTCACGCGGAAATCTACATTTTTCCCCGTCGTTCAACTTTTTAACGGAGTCCCCATCTCAGTTCCATCAATAATACAACATGCTGCCCACCTCCTCTTCTTTCTCCTCCTTCCCCCCATCCTCCTCCTCCTCATGCTCCTCATCCTTTCCCCTCATACAGAACCAACTGCCCACCTCCTCTTCTTTCTCCTCCTTCCCCCCATCCTCCTCCTCCTCATGCTCCTCATCCTTTCCCCTCATACAGAACCAACTGCCCACGCCCTCAATGCCCAAGCGCCTTGCCTTGCCCTGCCCTGCCCGGCACAGCCCAGCTCCTAACTTATTCAACCAACGTAACTCCAGCAATGTTATTTTTAGATGCCATGTAATATTTACAGTGGTAAGGAGGAAATTGCAAGACAGACAAGTTTGGTGTGTTGCACCGGCTGTGCAGCAAATTAGTCATCATTCATTACGCAGCTCAAAACACGCCGCAAGTTCTCAACTCCCCGCTCTTAACTTTGTGTCTTGCAATATTGATGGTGGTTTCCGTGCGTCACAGCTAACATCTCTCGCCAAGCATTCTGTGGCTACGTAGAGAATACTGTAGCGCATTTCTCCGTGAAACCAGGAATGAGATAATCCATGTCACCTCACATTGCCTCTCTCCTCACTCCATCTGCGCCCTCCTCCTTCCTGCCTCCTCCCTAGACCTGGGAGGGAGAGAGAGAGGGGGGGGGAGACAATAGTGCATGGATTTTGACCACAGCGCAAAGAAGATGTGGATGAGGAATGGCTGACTACGGTTTGCAACTGCACATGGGTTCAAAGATCGTACTTTTTGGAGAAATGTCTGATGAAACAAAAATAGAACTGTTTGGCCATAATGACCATCGTTATGTTTGGAGGAAAAAGGGGTAGGCTTGCAAGCCAAAGAACACCATCCCAACCGTGAAGCATGGGGGTGGCAGCATCATGTTGTGGGGGTGCTTTGCTGCAGGAGGGACTGGTGCACTTCACAAAATAGATGGCATCATGTGGAAGAAACATTATGTGGATATACGGAAGCAACATCTCAAGACATCAGTCAGGAAGTTAAAGCTTGGTCGCAAATTGAAAAACTGCCTCTATCGATTGGAACGGCAAAATAAGAGAAGAGATGTTTTTAACATAAATCTTCAATAATGTTCCAACCGGAGAATTCCATTGTCTTCAGAAGTGCGATGGAACAGAGCTCCCTCTCATGTGAACGCGCATGGTCAGAGCATGGTCAGCTCATGATAGACCTTACTCATTCCCGTCTCATTCGGCCCCACTTCCCAGTAGAAGCATCAGACAAGGTTCTACAGACTGTTGACATCTAGTGGAAGCCGTAGGAAGTGCAAACTGACCCATATCCCACTGTGTATTCGATAGGCGATGAGTTGAAAACCTACAAACCTCAGATTTCCCACTTCCTGGTTGGATTTTTTTCTCAGGTTTTTCCCTGCCATATGAGTTCTGTTATACTCACAGACATCATTCAAACAGTTTTAGAAACTTCAGAGTGTTTTATATCCAATACTAATAATAATATGCATATATTAGCAACTGGGACTGAGGAGCAGGCAGTTTACTCTGGGCACCTCTGGGCACCTTTTCATCCAAGCTACTCAATACTGCACTGCAGCCATAAGAAGTTAAACAATTTACAGGCAATGCTACCAAATACTAATTGAGTGTATGTAAACTTCTGACCCACTGGGAATGTGATGAAAGAAATAAAAGCTGAAATAAATAATTCTCTCTGCTATTATTCTGACATTTCACATTCTTAAAATGAAGTGGTGATCCTAACTGACCTAAGACAGAGAATTTTTACTCGGATTAAATGTCAGGAATTGTGAAAAACTGAGTTTAAATGTATTTGGCTAAGGTGTATGTAAACTTCTGACTTCAACTGTAGCTCTTACCTTAATGGATTCCATACGTGTAAGGTGCCATCTATGCAGGGGCCAGTTGGTGCTCCACAGAATGATAAGGAAGTAGGGATAGAATTTGATGCATTAAAGGAGAACTCTAAAGAGTGGGGCTTTTGCAAAATGGGTTGTTTTGTCCCTGCTCAGGTGTGTGTGGGATTTCGGTCTGAAGGAACTAATGTCTTCTCTCCAGCAAAACGTTTTGCCCCTGGTGCCAAGTGCTCACCCGGGGTGTGTGTACATGCCTGCGTGTGTGTGTGTACGTTCATGCTTGCATATATGTGTGTGTGTGTGTGAGCACACGCGTGCGGGTATCCCGACCCCATTTAGACAGTGGTTGTTGTTGTCTTGAGAAGTGCCATACAGCCGTAATGGAGGGTTTAGAGAGAGTGGCCCTCCTGGGAACCATGAAGCTAAAGAGAGAGAGCCTCCCTACTTCAGAGATTGGAGGGGGGGTGAAAGACATTTCACAGTCGTACTATATATTCTCAGACGACAAAGCATGTGCAGGCGATAGAGACCTTCTCAATGAAAGATTCTGTATGTAATTATATGGCGTAGGCTTCCAGGCTGCGTTGGGAATTGAAATACATTGTCAGTACAGTACAGCCTGTAGCAGGTTATCTATCTTTGGCAGGACAGGTATAACATCTCTGTGTCCCACAGAGAGCTCTTAGCGAATCAAGATGGAGCGATGCGGCGCGAACCACGTGATTGGTTGGGACGGGTGATTTCCCTGGCACATTCCACCTCTGCCCGTGAAACCCTGGATCTAAATAGGTCAGTCAGCAAGGCAGGTGTCCCCAGGGCCTCGCTGGGATGGAGAGCGCAGGAGCCGCTGAGCAACTGATGCGAGCGGAGACGGATTTGGTGGAGCCGGGTAATGCTGTGCTACAACAAGACTGAGCCGTAATAGAGTTGCGGTTGCCTACTCCACTCTCTCAGTCTCTCTCTCTCTCTCTGTGGGATTGTGTTTGTGTTTGTATCACAGGCAAACACATTGATCTGCCCCCACACTGTTAGCCCCCCCCACGCTTACTGAGTGACTCATGAGCTGTTCCGTGTTGGAATAGAAGGGCCTCACTCTTGTATTTTCATCAGGCACATGTGAAGAGGACATGATCCTTCGAGGGCCCCTCCAATTCGTTCTGACTCGTCACCGTACTGTCAGAACGCTCAATGACTCAGAACGGCCTTGTCTTCTGTTACTCCCTCTATCACACCCCTCTTTCTGCACTCTTCCTTTCGACGCCTACCTCCCTCCGTTACTGCCTCTCTTATCCTCCTTGCTCCCTCGCTGTCTCTCAACAAGAGCGGGAGGTGTGTGATGTTGGGTTTCTGTCACGGACAGACAGAGCATTGATTCACACCTTTTACTCACTCTTGCATGCCTCTGGATGGGAACCAAGTTCTCTTCTTCCCTCTTCTGTGAACTCAATGTGTTGGACACCAGTCACCTTGGACTTTGAGGGAGAAACACCTCCAGTGAAAAATGTGCTTTGACTCTATTTTACTTGTGCTTGTAGATGTGTTCATAGTCATTCACACAGGCAGATTAGATAAATCCTTCCATGCAAATGTTTGTCTTCCACTCATTCAATACAGTGTCTGCACAGATTGTTTCGTCCTGGTCACTTAAGGAGAAGTTATTTGGGATGCCAGGGGATTTATAGATCAGTGACGGTGCACAGCGCCCTCTCGGACGAGCTGTTAACCTCTCTCTGTTGGCTTTCCTGTGATTGGCTGGTAGAGAGCCGGGGAACTGTGGGATATGTATGTACATGTGTCAGTGAGTAGGCTGTCTCTCTGAAGGATAAATGGTGATACACCTCCGTACAGCTTCATGTACAGCCCTGGGCGGGAGGGGGCACAGTTGATTTGAACTCCAGCTGACAGCACTCAACCCCCCCTGTAGGAAGCAGCCGCACCACCGCAGGGAGAGATTTACCCTCCGCTTCCTCTGTTTTTAGGGTGTCTTCTGAGAAACAGACAAGGGGGCGGATCGGCACGCCAGAGCCGTCATTGCTCCCCATCGTGCCTCCATATCATTGGCCTCGGTCTTTAGAAAGATTACAAACACAGGTGTGCGCCTCTTTGGAACAGCATCTGTCAAGCTGTGTCTCCGTAGGGCTACTCTATGTGTTGCTGCAGAGGGGTGTAAATCCAACGACACTCAGGCTATTCATACAGCACAGGTCTATGATGGACTGGCCGGTAGCCACCTATCTGTCAATCATCTGTCAGGTCCTGTATCCCAAGACGTCTATCTCACTCGCTGTCAGCCTCAGCACCTCCTCGCTTCTCCCTGTCACTACACTGTGCATGCAACATCACCCCACGGTTTACGCCACGGTTTGTTTCCTATGCGTTATGAAAGAATAGTTGGAGAGTCGAGTACCTGCGTCTGAAATGGCAACCTATTTTCTATCAATGCACTACTTTTAAGTAGTGCCCTATGGGCCCTGGTCAAGAGTAGTTCCCTATTTAGACCAGGGAGCAGGGTGCCATTTCAGACTACTTCTCCCCACTGACTCACTCCACATAAAACATCCCATGAGTGTGTGACATTTGTGCATTTTGCTGTCAGCATGAGGAAAATAAATGGCCTTTGTCGTTGTCACTTTGTTTGGCTAGAACACGGGGTCGTGAGCTGGACACGAGCATCAGTGATTCAATGAACCCTGGAGTGGGAGCTTATTCGTTTTGTTGAGGCAGAGACACGCGGAAGTGCTGTACGGCAGAACACTCTTCTAACCTGGTGCATCCGTGACAACATAGACAGGAGGTCTGATCATGTACAGGGCTTAATCAGTGGAGTGCTCATGTTTCCTCCTCTACACTAGTGTGTGTGTGTGTGTGTGTGTGTGTGTGTGTGTGTGTGTGTGTGTGTGTGTGTGTGTGTGTGTGTGTGTGTGTGTGTGTGTGTGTGTGTGTGTGTGTGTGTGTGTTTCTGTGTGTTTCTGTGTGTGTGTCTGTGTGTCTGTGTGTTTTCTGTGTGTGTTTGCGTCTGTGTGTCTGTGTGTGTGTTTCTGTGTGTCTGTGTGTGTCTGTGTGTTTCTGTGTGTGTGTGCCGGCACATGAGCGTACATGCTTCCCTATCCTGCTCTACAGAGTGACTTAGCTACTTAGTGATCACTGATGGCAATACTGTTATTTACATATCCCCACATACTGTTTGTCCACAGCAGGCATGCTGACCTTTTTTAGCAGAATGTTGAACAGAGGCTAAAAAGAGAGGGAGAAACTTAGAGACAGAGACAGAGGGAGAGAGAGAGGGAGAGAGAGAGGGAGAGAGGGAGGGAGAGAGAGAGAGAGAATACAAACGTATTGAAACTGGTGTTTGGGGTAAGACCTATGTGAGAGAGCAGAGAGACAGACTCAAGGGGTGGAGAGGGAGAGAGAGCAGTAAGATTTCCATTCAGAGTGCCCTATACTTATCTCCCCTCTATTTATTTCTGAATGGATGAATCCCAATGTGGGCTGCGCCACTGTGTTAACGTTTGCAGGGGTGTGTTGTGTTGTGTGGATGCTGTTGGGTCTGCCCCTGAGACCAGGGCTTGCCTTTCTGCTCCATTACATTCCAACCCCTCTGGGTGTTCCAGGTCTTCATCACTTCCCTCTCTCTGTCTTCATAATTTTATTAGCCGCCTTGTTTGTGCTGGACAACGGTACGGAACTGCTCTCCTTCTCCCACAGATTATTCAGACTGACTCTATGTCCATCCACGCTGCTAGTAAAATTATTATTGATTCAATTGTATTCCTCCATTACGCTGCTGTTCATTGATTACCATTAGTATATATCTATTTATCCTGCTACTGGTTACTAATAACATTAGTATATTACCATAAATATTTAGATATCCTACTACCAGTCACTTTTTATGTATCAACCAGCCAGGTCACCTGTGGTACAAGTCAGTATTCGACCATCCATGTCTGAGGACGTCGGGAGATGACATGAAAACTGGCCACTAGAGGCAGCAGTGAGCGCCGTAACCTTTAACCTGTTTCTGTTTTGCTAGGGCGCTGTGGGTGTACGCATCTGCCCCTGATTCCAAAGGTTGCAAGTTCAAATCCAGCTATTGAAAGTATTTGTTTATATTTTTGTTTTAAGCTTATCACAAACCTTAGCCCTTACCGTAACCATTTAGAGGTAATGCCTGAACTTAACCCTAAAAAAAACAAACGTCACTTTCAACACGTTGAAATTTGACGTTTGGAACAACTTCAAAATGTTTGAGAAACATGGATGAACTTCTAATTCTAACGTGAGACTGTGAGAGCTGGTCACTTAAACCACTCCAGTACCCCTGCACATTGAATAAGGTACTTGCGTTTTCGTGTTTCTTTAACTCTCAACATAGTTCTTGTGTGGTTTTTATTCTTACTTATTTAAAAAAAAAAATCTAATTTCTATTATTATCTATATTAGACCTATTATCGCTGCATTCATTGTTGGACAGAGCTCTCAACGTAAGAATTTCACTGTATTGTTTAAGACTTGTATCCTGTGTATCCGTTGACATTTTTTGTGGA